>NC_069503.1:48912772-48915272 GCF_027579735.1 Bombina bombina | reverse complement strand
TATGTATGTATGAGTGTATATGAGTGAGTATGCGTGTGTATGTATGTGAGTGTGCGTGTGTATGTTTGTATGAGTATATGAGTGTGTGTATATGTATGTGAGTGTGTGTATGTATGTATGTATGAGTGTATATGAGTGAGTATGCGTGTGTATGTATGTGAGTGTGCGTGTGTATGTTTGTATGAGTATATGAGTGTGTGTATATGTATGTGAGTGTGCGTATGTATGTATGAGTGTATATGAGTGAGTATGCGTGTGTATGTATGTAAGTGTATGTATGAGTGTATATGAGTGAGTATGCGTGTGTATGTATGTAAGTGTATGTATGAGTGTATATGAGTGAGTATGCGTGTGTATGTATGTGAGTGTGTGTATGTATGTATGTATGTATGAGTGTATATGAGTGAGTATGCGTGTGTATGTATGTAAGTGTATGTATGAGTGTATATGAGTGAGTATGCGTGTGTATGTATGTAAGTGTATGTATGAGTGTATATGAGTGAGTATGCGTGTGTATGTATGTGAGTGTGTGTATGTATGTATGTATGTATGTATGTATGAGTGTATATGAGTGTGTGTGTATGGGTTTATGGTTGTGTATGTATGTATGTATGTATGTATGTATGTATGTATGAGAGAGAGTGTGTGTATGGGTTTATGGTTGTGTATGTATGTATGAGAGAGAGTGTGTGTGTGTATGGGTTTATGGTTGTGTATGTATGTATGAGAGTGTGTGTGCGCATGTATTAATGTGTGTATGAATGAGTATGCATGTGTATGTATGAGAGTGTGTATGTATGTATGTATTTATGAGTGTATATGAGTGAGTATGCATGTGTATTTATTTGTATGAGTGTGTGTGTGTATTTATGTATATGAGTGTTTGTGTATGTTTGAGTGTGTGTATATATGTATGTATGAGACTGTGTGTGTGTATATATATATGTATGAGTATTTATGCATGTATGAGAGTGTGTGTGGGTGTATGTACGATAGTGTGTATGTATGTATGAGAGTGTGTATGTATGAGTGTATATGAGTGAGTATGCGCATGTATTAATGAGAGTGTGTGTATGTATGTATGAGTGTATATGAGTGAGTATGCGTGTGTATGTATGCGAGTGTGTGTATGTATGAGTGTATATGAGTGAGTATGCGTGTGTATGTATGCGAGTGTGTGTATGTATGTATGAGTGTATATGAGTGAGTATGCGTGTGTATGTATGCGAGTGTGTGTATGTATGTATGAGTGTATATGAGTGAGTATGCGTGTGTATGTATGCGAGTGTGTATGTATGTATGAGTGTATATGAGTGAGTATGTGTATGTATGTATGAGTGTATATGAGTGAGTATGCGTGTGTATGTATGTGAGTGTGTGTATGTATGTATGTATGAGTGTATATGAGTGAGTATGCGTGTGTATGTATGTAAGTGTATGTATGAGTGTATATGAGTGAGTATGCGTGTGTATGTATGTAAGTGTATGTATGAGTGTATATGAGTGAGTATGCGTGTGTATGTATGTGAGTGTGTGTATGTATGAGTGTATATGAGTGAGTATGCGTTTGTATGTATGCGAGTGTGTGTATGTATGTATGAGTGTATATGAGTGAGTATGCGTGTGTATGTATGTGAGTGTGCGTGTGTATGTTTGTATGAGTATATGAGTGTGTGTATATGTATGTGAGTGTGTGTATGTATGTATGAGTGTATATGAGTGAGTATGCGTGTGTATGTATGTAAGTGTATGTATGAGTGTATATGAGTGAGTATGCATGTGTATGTATGAAAGTGTATGTATGAGTGTATATGAGTGAGTATGCGTGTGTATGTATGTGAGTGTGTGTATGTATGAGTGTATATGAGTGAGTATGCGTTTGTATGTATGCGAGTGTGTGTATGTATGTATGAGTGTATATGAGTGAGTATGCGTGTGTATGTATGTGAGTGTGCGTGTGTATGTTTGTATGAGTATATGAGTGTGTGTATATATGAGTGTATATGAGTGAGTATGCGTGTGTATGTATGTAAGTGTATGTATGAGTGTATATGAGTGAGTATGCATGTGTATGTATGAAAGTGTATGTATGAGTGTATATGAGTGAGTATGCGTGTGTATGTATGTGAGTGTGTGTATGTATGTGTGAGTATGTGTATGTATGTATGTATGAGTGTATATGAGTGTGTGTGTATGGGTTTATGGTTGTGTATGTATGTATGTATGTATGTATGTATGTATGAGAGAGAGTGTGTGTATGGGTTTATGGTTGTGTATGTATGTATGAGAGTGTGTGTGCGCATGTATTAATGTGTGTATGAATGAGTATGCATGTGTATGTATGAGAGTGTGTATGTATGTATGAGAGTGTGTGTGTGTATTTATGAGTGTATATGAGTGAGTATGCATGTGTATTTATTTGTATGAGTGAGTGTGTGTGTGTATTTATGTATATGAGTGTTTGTGTATGTTTGAGTGTGTGTGTATATATGTATGTATG